>NW_026623211.1:0-30133 GCF_028827555.1 Penicillium brevicompactum | reverse complement strand
TTTTGGTATTTACTATTGGGTGTTCGAGTCGCCCCAACATAATAATTTATAACTTATTCTTTTTATTTACTTAATATTATATTTATTGTTGGTATTTATTATATTAGCCAGGATAGTTCAATAGGTAGAACAATAATTTCATGAATTAAGAATGAGAATTCGAATTTCTCTCCCGGCTTAAGTATAATTACTTATCTTTTAGAGTTATTAGTTATTATAAATTAAAGTCTAGATATTGTATTTAAATATATTAAATATTCTATATTTATAATACTTATTTAGGATAAATTATTTAATATATAACTATTAGGTGGGTATAGTTCAATGGTAGAACGGCTGTATGTGGCACAGTATATCCTAGTTCAATTCTAGGTACCTTCCCAATTTATTTTACTATTATAGTCTTAATATAATTAATATATATATATAATTTATTTGTAAGCTATAAAAATAATTAATTATTTTTAAGACTAATATTTAGTAGGGTAATTTAATGTCAATCTTTATAGGTTACTTTCTTTATTTTTTTATAGTTTATAGAGTTCTATAAATTTTAATTTATAAATATCAATACACTAATACTTATTATTAGTTATAAATTTTTTTATTTTTATTTAATTTACTTTATAAAATGGTTAAATTAGTATTTCTTTTGCTCGTTGATCTCAGTTCTAATATAAGAGAATACTCTTCATTAACTACAACAACAAAAGAATCTAATGATGAAATAACCGAAACTAACCAATCTGTATTTAATTTTAAAAATCCATCAGAATGGCAAGAAAGGTGATTTTTATCATCTAATGCTAAAGATATTGGAACATTATATTTAATGTTTGCTTTATTTTCTGGTTTAATAGGTACAGCTTTTTCTGTTTTAATTAGATTAGAGTTAGCTGCACCAGGTGTTCAATATATATCTGATAATCAAGTATATAATAGTATAATAACAGCTCACGCTATTTTAATGATTTTCTTTATGGTTATGCCTGCATTAATTGGAGGATTTGGTAATTTCTTATTACCGTTATTAGTAGGTGGTCCTGATATGGCATTTCCTAGATTAAATAATATTAGTTTTTGATTATTAGTACCTAGTTTATTTTTATTTATATTCTCAGCTACTATAGAAAATGGAGCTGGTACAGGTTGAACTTTATATCCACCTTTATCAGGTATACAATCTCATAGTGGACCTAGTGTTGATTTAGCTATATTTGGTTTACACTTAAGTGGTATAAGTAGTATGTTAGGTTCTATGAATTTTATTACAACTATTTTAAATATGAGAAGTCCAGGTATTCGTTTACACAAATTAGCTTTATTTGGATGAGCTACTATTATTACTGCTGTATTGTTATTATTATCATTACCTGTATTAGCTGGTGGTATTACTATGATTTTAACTGATAGAAACTTTAATACTTCATTCTTTGAAGTAGCTGGTGGTGGAGATCCTATATTATTCCAACATTTATTCTGATTCTTTGGACATCCTGAGGTATATATTATGATTATACCTGGATTTGGTATTATTAGTACAGTAATTTCTGCTGCATCAAGTAAAAACGTTTTTGGTTACTTAGGTATGGTGTATGCTATGATGTCTATTGGTGTTTTAGGTTTCTTAGTTTGAAGTCATCATATGTATACTGTAGGATTAGACGTTGATACTAGAGCTTACTTTACTGCTGCTACTTTAATTATTGCTGTACCTACAGGTATTAAAATATTTAGTTGATTAGCTACATGTTACGGTGGTTCTTTACATTTAACTGCACCTATGTTATTCGCTTTAGGTTTTGTTGTATTATTCACTATTGGTGGTTTAAGTGGTGTTGTTTTAGCTAATGCTTCTTTAGACGTAGCTTTCCACGATACATACTATGTTGTTGCTCACTTCCATTATGTTTTATCTATGGGAGCTGTATTTGCTTTATTTTCTGGATGATATTTCTGAATTCCTAAAATTTTAGGATTGTCTTACGACCAGTTTGCTGCTAAAGTTCATTTCTGAGTTTTATTTATTGGAGTTAATGTTACTTTCTTCCCTCAACATTTCTTAGGACTTCAAGGTATGCCTAGAAGAATTAGTGATTATCCTGATGCTTTCTATGGTTGAAATTTAATTAGTAGTATTGGATCTATTATTAGTGTAGTAGCTACTTGATATTTCTTAACTATTATTTATAAACAATTAACACAAGGTAAACCTGTAGCCAGATATCCTTGATTATTACCTCAAATGTTTAGTGATTCATTCCAAGTTTATTTTGCAAGAAATAATAACTCATTAGAATGAAGTTTAACAAGTCCTCCTAAACCTCACGCATTTGCTAGTTTACCTTTACAATCTTAAATTTTTAATTTTTATTATTTATTTTAATTATACCTCAATATAGGTGATACAATGTCACTACACTAATATATTATTATTAGTATTTTTTTAACTTTATATAAAGTTAACTTAAATTTTATACTCCTACAATATGTAGCTTTAATCAAATCATTATTTGTAAACAAATAATTAAATATAGGTTATATGTATCTTTAAACAGTATATAAAAAAATATGAATATTATAACTATTTTTATAAAGTTATTTAATATAGTAGTGTTATATTATTAAAAAATACCACAATAATAAGTAATAAATACATTATTTAAATAAAGAATAATAAAGTTTTAAATAGTAATAAGTACATAAATTTTTTGTAATATTGATAATATTTAATAGATACCTCTATAAAAAGATACCTCAATATAGTATAGTATTACTACTTTTTACGAAAATAAAAATACTCAACTATAATTAAACTTAAACAAGTTATTATGTTAATATGAGATATAAATTATTAAGAATCTCATAGGAAACATATACTTTAGCCCTTATAGCTCAATGGTAGAGCGGAAAACTGTTAATTTTTTAGTAAATGTTCGATTCATTTTAGGGGCTAGGCTGAGGCCAACCTTTATTTAAATAAAAATTAAAATCTCTTCTAGCTAAGATAAGAATTAGGAAGAATATCTTAATAACATATAAATACAAAATAAATAAGATATGCTACCAAGTTGAGAATATGTTCAACATCATAAGTTACATGATTTACATATACTTACTCCTAAATTTGTTTCCTTTTTAAAAAACCCGCATTATTTTACTTCTTCTAGTAATAAAACCCAAGATCTATTATCTTCTGTATATTTAGTTTATTTTAGACGGGTTAAATTTAATGATGAATATGTTTTAGTATATAATTATATTCGTTATCATCCATTTTTTTATAATTATTTAAATTTCTTTATAAATTCTGGGGATAGTATAGGAAGTTTATCTACATTTGAAACTGGATTTAGTACTTTTTTAGTTAATAGAGATTTAAGTGTTCGCCTTGATAATGTTAATTATTATGAAGATCGAGAAAATTTTGAAGATATTTCTAAATATAATAATGATTTAATAATTAAAAAAAACTTTAGGGACGCTACTCAACACAACTTTCAAGATGTATTAGATCCCATGTTACAATTTGTAATGCATACTTCTAAAAATGAGATTATTAATATATTAATTTTAGCTATGGAACGTAAAAATACGGCTTTAGTAAAAAAAATTTTTACAATGCAGGATCCCCATAAAAATTGAGAAATAAATTCTTCTGAGTATAGTACTAAATATAATAATATGATTAATAATTTTGTTGTATTAACTAATGATTTAAAATCTATGGTAAAAAATCTTGAATCTAAAGGTTATAAAGTTAATCAAGGGCCTCAAAGCAATAGAGGTCAAATGACTCCGGGTTATCATAAATTGATAACACTGGATACCGATTTTAGAATTTCTTTAATGCGAAATCATTATCAGCATAAGAATGAGTTTAATAAAGACTCAATATTAACTCCAGATAAATTTAATTTTAATAACATTCATGTAAATTGTGGTTATGTTAAATTATAATATTAAAAACATAAGGATTTTTAAAACAAAGGAATATAAATTAATCTTAATAATAAAATTAAGTTATATCATAAGATGTAAAGTTTATATTATTTAAATACATATACAAATTATCTCGATAGAATCTATACATATACAAATTATTTCGATAGGATCTATACATATATTAGGTCTATAATTACGTTAAACTCGTAATAACTTTAAGGGAGGTGGGGAGGTATTTAAGGGGGGAAGGTAACCCCTTATAACTAAAATTAAATATATAATTTTATTATATATAATTTAGTTAAACAAAATATAATATGAATATATATATAAACACGGATATATATTATTATATTTATAGGCTATCTAGGACTTATCTAGTATTTTTACAATCGTGTTTCTTATAAAAAAAAATCTATGCAATTTAACTTTTCTCTTTTTCATAAATCTAAATCTAATATTAGATGTATCTCAACAAGCTCTAAAGCAGTAATCTCTAGATCTTCTGTAAGTCAAGAAAATTTAGAGCAATATATAAATGTTTCTCAGCCTAATTCCATAAAATCACCTAGTGATTTTGATAATAATTATAACAACTCTATAACAGAACAAGCTATTCTAGAAATAAATAAAGGTAATATTAACTTGGATTCACAAGAAAAACCTAGAGGAATTAAAAGAAAAATTGAGGAATCTTCATCAGATATTATAGATAGCGGTCCTTCTAGTAAAAAACATTTAATGTCTAATGATGGTGAACAATTAGTTAATGATTCTTCTACATCTAAATTAAATGCTACTCAAAATTGAGTAGAAGATCTTAGTCAAACGGAACAATTAACACCCGAACAATCTACAATACCTACTACATATAAAGAAGAAGTTGTGGGAATTTGTAAAGATCATGAAGGTTGGGTAGAGTATGTGATAAAATCACATGCTGAAGCTAAGGTAGAAGCCTATAGACTTATAGATGATGTATCTATTACCTCAGAATTATTACAAGACTATGCTAAAGATATATTTATACGTGTTCGTGAGCGTATACCTACAAAATTTTCAAGAGATGTGGATTATGATAGTACTTTCGATAGTGATTCAGAAAATGGTAATGAATTACCAGACTTAGGTAGAGAAAGTTTAACTGGATTAATGGAGCCCAGATTATCTCAGGATAATCAGGATAATTCAAATTCAGAAAATGAAGATGAAGCTTTATCTGAAACTTCATCTGAAGAATCAGATCACATTGATGTAGGTAATTCAGAGCCTGATAGTTCAGTGTCAGGTGATTCTTCTTCTTCTTCAGGTCTTGAATCGTTAGTTGAGCGTTTTTTTTCTAATAGAGGAGTTACTGTTAATGATCCTGTATTGGATGCTGAATATCCAGAAATGGCTGTACATCATAGTTCATCTTCAAATGATGCTATAGCTGAAGGTAATGTTAGTACAGACTCTGCAGTTAGCGATCCTTATCAAGGTTCAGGTTTAGTGGACTTAAATAATGGTCTAGGTTGACAAGATGTAACTTATAGCGGTCTGTACAGAGAGGATCAACATTCAATTAGTAATTATTTAATTAATACCCGTGGTATTGATGATCTTGATTATCGTTCTGCATTTGAATATATAGTAGATGCTATAACAAACTTAGATTTGTTAATAGTAAAATATGAATTAGCTGCTCAAATGGAAGGTGTTTTAAGACATTTGGTACCTAATTTTAGTGATTTCACTAGCGGTGATATTTTCGACGCAGCTAATGGATTATTAACAACACTTAGTGGAATGTGCTAAATATAGAGTGTTTAGATTAATATATTTTTTTTGTTTAATTGTAAATAACTATAAGGATATATTATTTACAATAAATTATGTTACAATCAGCAAAAATTATAGGTACTGGTTTAGCTACTACAGGATTAATAGGAGCAGGTGTAGGAATAGGTATAGTTTTCGGTGCTTTAATATTAGGTGTATCTAGAAATCCTTCTTTAAGAGGACAATTATTTTCATATGCTATATTAGGTTTTGCTTTTGCAGAAGCTACAGGATTATTTGCTTTAATGATGGCTTTCTTATTATTATATGTAGCTTAGTTTTTACATATATCTTAATTAGAATATTATTTTCTTTAATATATTTTTACAATATATGTGCTAAGGTAATTTAAAGGAAAATAAAAACTATAATATATAGTTTATAATGAAAGTTCGAGTCTTTCTCTTAGCTAATCAATTTAATCAATATAAGATTAAATATAACAAGTTTATATAAATATATATGTATATATATATATATTTATTTTAAACATTTCATATATTAATATTTATTATTAATATTAAATAATACTGGTCATATATATTATATATTACTGGTCAGATATACTTTTATAATATATATTTATTTAAAATAAATACATGTGTAGTAAAATTAGAGAGATAGAAAAAAAAATATAAAAAAATAAAAAATATGTTTTTACAAAATTATATAAACAAATTACAATTAGATGCCCCAACACCATGGGGTTTATTTTTCCAAGATTCTGCATCACCTCAAATGGAAGGTATTGAAGAATTACATAATAATATTATGTTTTACTTAGCTATTATAATGTTTACTGTAACATGAATGATGATTACAATAATAAGAAATTTTTTAGCTAATAAATCACCAATAGCACATAAATACATGAATCACGGTACTTTAATAGAATTAATTTGAACAATATCACCTGCATTTATATTAATATTAATAGCATTTCCATCATTTAAATTATTATACTTAATGGATGAAATAATGGATCCTTCATTAGTTGTATATGCAGAAGGTCATCAATGATATTGAAGTTACCAATACCCAGATTTTACAAATGAAGATGATGAATTTATAGAATTTGATTCATATATAGTACCTGAAGGTGATTTAGAGCAAGGACAATTTAGAATGTTAGAAGTAGATAATAGAGTAATTATACCTGAATTAACACACACTAGAATTGTAATATCTGCAGCTGATGTTATACATTCTTATGCTTGTCCTTCTTTAGGTATTAAAGCAGATGCTTACCCTGGTAGATTAAACCAAGCTTCTGTTTACATAAATCGTCCTGGTACTTTCTTTGGACAATGTTCAGAAATATGTGGTATATTACACAGTTCTATGCCTATAGCTATACAATCGGTATCAATAAGAGATTTCCTATTATGATTACAAGATCAAATGGAAGGTTAAAAAAAATTAAATAAAAAAAATGATGCTAATACAACATAACCTTATGAAAATTATGTACAAGTACCTAATTTTAAACACAAATATAATAAAATATTATTATAGATATTTAATTAAGTTATTAAATTATAAATATATAAATTTATATTTCTATATTAGTTATGATCCTTCAACAGGTATTAAACGTACAGAAATATTATTTAAAACTATATGTATAATATGTTTTTTTTTACTAATAATCCTGATTTAAGTCTAGATTTATTATATATATTCACTAATAATTATTTAGATTTAACACAAGATAATATCTTTGTTAATATTAATCCAAGTTCTGGTAATAATAATAATAATCCTTTTGGTATTGGTTCATCCAATACAGGTAATAGTGGTCCGTCTAATCCTAATCCTAATCCTAACCCATTACCAGGTTTACAACCAGGACATGATGATGAAAATTATCGTAAACGGCTACAAGAATGAAGTAATGAACCTATTGAATCTGTATTTAGTTTGCGGAATGATAATAATCTTACAGGTAGACATTTTATTAAACGGTTAGTTGATCCATCATCTAGTGAACCTAGCAATAAGAGAATTAGAATAGATAACCAACCTGAATATAATGCTATAATAAATCAAAATATAAATGAACAACAAAATCAAGTTAATAATAAAGTTCCAATACAACGGAATAAATCTACTAACTTTAGTTTTATTCAGGGTACAAAAAAACCTAGAGTGCCTCATTTCACTAATAATGTTAAAGTAGATGGTCCTAAGTTCTTTTATTTTGATGTTGAAAAAAATATGGCAGTTTACCCTGAAAGTTTACATTTAAATGAGCCTAGACTTTACTTTAAGGGTACTTTACGTGTTTATCCTGAAAATGGTTTAACTTATACTTATCATTGTGAGTCTAAGAACCAATCTAAACATTATTGTAAAATTACATATCCTGATAATACAACATGTGATATATATGATAAACCAACGTTATATAAAAATATACTATTACATAGAGATAATATAAAAACAGGGCATGAAATGAAACCAAAATTTGATTATAATAAACATTATGTAGATGATTTAGGAACATATCCAAAAAATATTGTAGATAGGTTATCTAGTGAATTTAGTAAACGTAATTCAACTAGAAAAATACAACCGAATTCTATACCTAAAAATATAGAAGACAAAGTAAATAAAGTAGCGTTAAACGATAATTATTATAGTAAAATATTACCAAAAGAGAAGGAAATAAAAAAAAACACTTATTTGCAGATAGTAATGAATAAAGTGTATATAAATATTTAATTAATATCTATAATAATATTTTAAATATGTTAATTCAATGGTAGAATAGCGTGCTACGGACACGTAAATATAAGTTCAAGTCTTATACATATTTTAATATAATGTATTAATAAAATTAATATATATATAAATGTAGTATGGATAAATCAAATAAAATTTTATATAGATAGAATGAATTTTTCAATATTTTTATTTCTTATAGGGATATTAGGATTTGTATTAAATAGAAAAAACATTATATTAATGTTAATTTCTATAGAAATAATGTTATTATCTGTAACATTTTTAATATTAATCAGTTCACTAAGTTTTGATGATATATTAGGTCAAACTTTTGCTGTATATATTTTAACAATAGCAGGAGCTGAATCTGCAATAGGTTTAGGAATATTAGTTGCATATTATAGATTAAGAGGTAGTATAACAATACAATATAAATAAATGTATTTAACATTGATAATTTTACCATTATTAGGTTCAATAGTATCAGGTTTCTTTGGTAGAAAAGTAGGTGTAACAGGGTCACATTTAATAACATGTGGTTCAGTAATAACAACAACATTATTAGCTATAATAGCTTTTTTTGAAGTAGGTTTTAATAATATACCAGTAACAATAAATGTAGCAAGATGAGTAGATGTAGAATCATTATATGTATTATGAAACTTTAGATTTGATTCATTAACAGTATCAATGTTAATACCAGTATTAATAGTATCTAGTTTAGTACACGTATATTCAATAAGTTATATGAGTCATGATCCACACAATCAAAGATTTTTTAGTTATTTAAGTTTATTCACTTTTATGATGATTATATTAGTAACAGGAAATAATTATTTAATAATGTTTGTAGGATGAGAAGGTGTTGGTGTTTGTTCATATCTTTTAGTTAATTTCTGATTTACTAGAATAGCAGCAAACCAAAGTTCTTTATCAGCTTTATTAACTAATAGAGTAGGTGATTGTTTATTAACTGTAGGTATGTTTGCTATATTATGATCTTTTGGTAATATAGATTATAGTACAGTATTTGCATTAGCTCCTTATTATAATGAAACTATAATAACTTTAATAGGTATATGTTTATTAATAGGTGCTACAGCTAAAAGTTCTCAAGTTGGTTTACATATTTGATTACCTCAAGCTATGGAAGGACCTACACCTGTTTCTGCTTTAATACACGCAGCTACTATGGTTACAGCTGGAGTTTATTTATTAATGAGATCTTCACCATTAATTGAATATAGTTCAACTGTATTAGTATTATGTTTATGATTAGGAGCTATAACTACAGTATTTAGTTCTTTAATAGGATTATTCCAACAAGATATTAAAAAAGTTATTGCCTATTCTACAATGAGTCAATTAGGTATGATGGTTATAGCTATAGGTTTATCTAGCTATAATTTAGCTTTATTCCATTTAGTAAATCACGCTTTTTATAAAGCATTATTATTCTTAGGTGCTGGTTCAGTTATACACGCAGTAGCTGATAATCAAGATTTTAGAAAATATGGTGGTTTAAGAGAATTCTTACCTTTAACTTATTCTGTTATGTTAATAGCTTCATTAAGTTTAGTAGCTGTACCTTTTATGACTGGATTCTATTCTAAAGATTTTATTTTAGAATCTTCTTATGGTCAATTCTACTTATCTGGTACTATTGTTTACTTTGTAGCTACTATAGGTGCTATGTTTACTACTCTTTATTCAGCTAAAGTTTTATATTTAACTTTCTTAGCTAATCCTAACGGACCTTTATCTAGTTATAAACATGCACATGAAGGTGATTTATTCTTAACTTTACCTTTAATTATTTTATCTATTTTCTCTATATTCTTTGGTTATTTAACTAAAGATATCTTTATTGGTTTAGGTACTGGTTTCTTTATTGATAATAGTTTATTTATACATCCTAGTCATGAAATTATGTTAGATACTGAATTTGCTGTACCTACATTATTTAAATTATTACCTTTTGTATTTACTGTTTCTTTAAGTATTATTTCTGTATTATTCTCAGAATTTGTACCTAAATTACTTATTAACTTTAAATTTTCTAGATTTGGTTATAATATTTTCAGTTTCTTTAATCAAAGATTCTATATTGAATTATTCTATAATAAATATATTGTAGAAGGTGTTCTTAAATTAGGTGGTCAAACTACTAAGAGTCTTGATAAAGGTTCAGTAGAATTTTTAGGACCTTATGGTTTAGAAAAAGGATTATTATCTTTAAGTAATAGTTTAGGTAGATTAAGTACTGGTGTAATTACTACTTATGCTTTATATATTTTAATTGGTTTAATGTTCTATATTACATTAGTATATTTCTCTTATAATGATAATAATTTATTTATATTAGTTGTATTTACTTTATTTGCTTTATTAAATAATAACTTATCTTCAACTAAATAATTATTTACTTTATGATTAATTATAATAAATATTATTTATTTTATTTATATAATAATTATTTATTTTGTTTAATTTAAATATATATATATATTTCAGATATGCTTTTATCTTCAATTTTCTGTTTAATATTATCTAATGCTTTGTCTTTTAGACGAGATACAGCTATTCTTTATTCAAGAATAGGTATTATAATATTATTTTACTGTATCTATTTATCATATAATAATTTATTTATTACATATTTAGATAATGGTATAGGGTTATTTGGTGGTTTATTTTATACATCACCCATAACACAAACATTTCATATATTAATATTTATTATTACATTATTAATATTGAATATTACTGGATTTTATCCTAGAAAACTTATATCTAATCAATACTTAAGTTTATATACATTATTATCTACAAAATTACAATTTGTAAAAAATATTGCTGTATCTAATATAATTTTAAAAAAGGAGAACAATATACAATATTAGAATATACATTAATGTTATTATTTATTGTAACAGGTAGTATATTATTAATATCTAGTAGTGATTTTGTATCTATATTCTTATCTATAGAATTACAAAGTTATGGTTTATATTTATTATGTACTATGTATAGAAATTCTGAATCTGCTACATCAGCTGGTTTAACTTATTTCTTATTAGGTGGATTATCATCTTGTTTCATATTATTAGGTATAGCTTTAATATATGCAAACTTGGGTGTAACATATTTAGATAGTTTTTATGTTATTAATAATTTAGCTGGTGTATTAAATGAACAACAAATTACTACATACATACCTTATTGTTTATTATTAATTACTATAGGATTATTATTTAAAATATCAGCTGCTCCATTTCATTTTTGATCTCCTGATGTTTATGATGGTATTCCTACAATAGTTACTACTTTTGTAGCTATTATAGCTAAAATATCTATATTAACTTTATTATTACATTTAGTTCATTATACAAATAGTATATTTATTACAACTCAATATACTTGAACAACTAGTTTATTAATTAGTAGTTTATTATCTTTAATTATTGGTACTGTATTAGGTTTAACTCAATTTAGAATTAAAAGATTATTTGCTTATAGTACAATATCTCATTTAGGTTTTATGTTATTAGCTTTAACTATTAATAGTGTTGAATCAATACAATCATTTATTTTTTATTTAATTCAATATAGTTTATCTAATTTAAATGCATTTATTTTATTAGTTGCTATAGGTTATAGTTTATATGCTTATAATGATAAAAATATTAATCATAACTATTTAATTGATAAAAATAATTCACCTATACAACTTATAAGTCAACTTAAAGGTTATTTCCATATTAATAGTTTTTTAGCTTTAAGTTTAACTATTACTTTATTCTCATTTGCTGGTATTCCACCTTTAATGGGATTTTTTGCTAAACAGATGGTATTCTCTGCAGCTTTACAAGAAGGATTTATATTCTTAACTCTTATTGGTGTTTTAACTAGTGTTATAAGTGCTGTTTATTACTTATTCATTGTAAAAACTATGTTTTTTGATGGACATTCTTATACTTATTTTAGTAGTTTAAAAGATTTAAGAATACCTGCTCTTATTTTAAAAAATAATAAGGTAGTTAATAAAATATATTTTGACTCTAAATTTGCTTTATCTAGTTCTTTATCTATAACTATTTCAATATTAACTTTAATTATACTTTTATTTATGCTTATGCCTAATGAATGATTACATATGTCTAATTTATTAGCTATAGTATTATTTGTACCTACTGGTATTTAATTAAATAATTATTATTATATTATTAATTATAAACTAAAGTAATTTAAATGGTTATAACAAATATAAATATATATATATATTTATATGCTAAGATAGTTTATAGGTAAAAACTATAATATATAATTTATAATGAAAGTTCGATTCTTTCTCTTAGCTAATTTGTTAAAATAACAAAAAATTAAATAGAATTGATATATTTAAATTTTTAATGTAAATCTTATATATATATATTTTATTTTTATTTAGTAAGTAATTAAGTTTTATTATTAATTTTAACTTAAACTTTAGTAACTAAATCTAAATATAAAACTTATATATAAAAAATTTTAAACCTTTAAATATGACAACAACAACTTTTTTTTTATTTTTAATACCAGTATTAGGTATAATATTATTATTAGTTAATTTAATACTTTCACCTCATAATCCATACCAAGAAAAAGATAGTGCCTTTGAATGTGGTTTTCATTCTTTTTTAGGTCAAAATAGAACACAATTTAGTATTTCTTTCTTTATATTTGCTTTATTATTTTTATTATTTGATTTAGAAATTTTATTAGTATATCCTTATGTAGTTAGTGCTTACACTAACGGTATATATGGTTTATTAATAATGTTAGTATTTTTTGTTATATTAACTTTAGGTTTTGTATTTGAATTAGGTAAAAACGCATTAAAAATAGAAAGTAGACAAGTTTTTAATTTTAATATTAAATCTTGAAATGGTTATAGTTTAATATATAAGTAAATTATAACTAAGTTATATCTTTTTATATAATTAAATATTAATAATAAAACTTAATTACTTACTAAATTAAAATGATATATTTATATATATATATATATAATATAATTATTAGCTAAGGTAGTTTAAAGGTAAAAACTATAATATATAATTTATAATGAGAATTCAAATTTCTCTCTTAGCTATCTGTTAAGATAACAAAAAATTAAATAGAACAATTTAATATAAATAAATATATTTATTTATATTTATTTATTTATATTAAAATATAACGTAATAAAATATAAAATGTAATAATATATAAATATATATAATAATAAATGAGAATAATTAAAAGTCATCCTTTATTAAGATTAGTAAATTCTTACTTAATCGACGCACCAACACCAGCAAATATAAGTTATTTATGAAACTTTGGATCATTATTAGCATTATGTTTAATAATACAAATTGTAACAGGAGTTACATTAGCTATGCACTATACACCTAGTGTAGCTGAAGCATTTAATTCAGTAGAACATATTATGAGAGATGTAAACAATGGATGATTAATACGTTATTTACACGCTAATACAGCTTCAGCTTTCTTCTTTTTAGTTTATCTACACATAGGTAGAGGTTTATACTATGGATCATATAAATCACCTAGAACTTTAACATGAGCTATAGGTACAGTGATACTTATAGTAATGATGGCTACAGCTTTCTTAGGTTATGTTTTACCATATGGTCAAATGAGTTTATGAGGAGCTACAGTTATTACTAACTTAATGAGTGCTATACCTTGAATAGGTCAAGATATAGTTGAATTTATATGAGGTGGTTTTTCAGTTAATAATGCAACATTAAATAGATTCTTTGCATTACACTTCTTATTACCATTCGTATTAGCTGCATTAGTATTAATGCACTTAATAGCTTACCACGATGTTGTAGGATCAGGTAATCCTTTAGGTATATCAGCTAATTATGATAGATTACCTTTTGCACCTTACTTTTTATTTAAAGATTTAATTACTATCTTTTTATTCTTTATAGTATTATCTATATTTGTTTTCTTTATGCCTAATGCATTAGGAGATAGTGAAAATTATGTTGTAGCTAATCCTATGCAAACTCCACCTGCTATTGTACCAGAATGATACTTATTACCATTCTATGCTATATTAAGATCTATACCTAATAAATTATTAGGTGTTATAGCTATGTTTGCTGCAATTTTAGCTTTAATGGCTATGCCATTAACTGATTTATCTAAATTAAGAGGAGTACAATTTAGACCTTTAAGTAAAATAGCATTCTTTATATTTGTAGCTAATTTCTTAGTATTAATGCAAATTGGTTCAAAACACGTTGAAACACCATTTATTGAATTTGGACAAATATCAACTGTGTTATACTTTGCACACTTCTTTATTATAGTACCTGTAGTAAGTATTATAGAAAATAGTTTAGTAGAGTTAGCTATAAAAAAATAATTAATATATAATAATTATTAATATATTTTTATTTTCATAGTTACATTATTATAATAATAATATATTTACAGGAGTTTGAGCAGAGGGTTCTGCGTTTCGATTGCAAATCGAAATAAAGGGATTCGAGTTCCCCGAACTCTTTATATAAAAAGTTTCAATTTACAATATTGAGTATATTTATTAAATATTTATATATATATAGAATAAAAACTGCAAGTTGTTATATATAATAAATAAATATATATAAATTCTATTTATATATATTGTTATAATAAATAATATATAAATAAATGATAAGTATAATTTCAATTATTGAAGGGTTATTATTAATAGTACCTGCTTTACTTTCAGTTGCATTTGTAACTATAGCCGAACGTAAAACTATGGCTTCTATGCAAAGAAGATTAGGTCCTAATGCGGTAGGTTATTATGGTTTATTACAAGCATTTGCTGATGCTTTAAAATTATTATTAAAAGAATATGTAGCTCCTACACAAGCTAATATTATATTATTTTTTATAGGACCTATGATAACTTTAATCTTTTCTTTATTAGGTTATTTAGTTGTACCATTTGATAGTGGAATATTTGTATCTGATTATAGTTTAGGTATGCTTTATATGTTAGCTGTTTCATCTTTAGCTACTTATGGTATATTATTAGCTGGTTGATCTGCTAATTCTAAATATGCTTTTTTAGGTTCATTAAGAAGTACAGCTCAGTTAATTAGTTATGAGTTAATATTAAGTTCTGTAATTATAGTAATCATCTTATTAACTGGTAATTTAAATATTATTACTATTGTTGAATCACAAAGAATAGTTGATTTCTTATTACCTTTATTTCCTTTATTTATTATATTCTTTATAGGTTCTATAGCAGAAACTAATAGAGCTCCTTTTGATTTAGCTGAAGCTGAATCAGAACTTGTTAGTGGTTTTATGACAGAACATTCAGCTAGTGTGTTCGTATTCTTTTTCTTAGCTGAATATGCTAGTATTATATTAATTTGTGTTTTAAATAGTATTTTATTTTTTGGTGGTTATTTATGTATTATACCTGTTGAATTGTTAATTGATATACTATATACTTTATTTGGTATAAATAGTTCTATATTACAAGATATATTTGTTAATTTTTCTTCATCTCCTTTAAATTTAGCTTTTAAAACTGCTTTTTTAATATTTGTGTTTATTTGAACTAGAGCTTCTTTCCCTAGAATACGTTTTGATCAATTAATGTCTGTTTGTTGAACTGTATTATTACCTTTAATTGTAGGATATGTTATATGTATACCATGTATTGTGTTTGGTCTAGACGCTTTACCTACAAATCTAGTTCTATAATTTTTTTTTTAATTATTATTATAATATATTGTTATTTCAATACAGTATAGTAAATATATATATATATATAAATATATTAAATATATAATAATAATAATAATAATTATTATATATAATATAAAATACTATATACTTAAGCTTTATAGCATATATAGAGTATAACAAAAAACAAATTAATGTTTTTTTTTAGCAGAAAGTTAAATATATATATATAAATTAAATATGTCTTTATTATTATTATTAATACCATTAATAGGTATAAGTCTTGTAACAATAGAGACTAATTATGGTTTAAGTATAGTAAATAATATAAAAATAAAATCTATAGCCTTAACAACATCAATAATAAATTTAATAGTATCCTTAATAATGTTTATACTTTTTGATTTTAGTAGTAAACAATTTCAATTTATTGAGGAACATTACCAAGTAAGTTATTTTGATATATATTTAGGTGTGGATGGTTTATCAATATATTTTATATTATTAACAACTATAATAATGCCTATAGCTATATTATCTAATTGAAATTCAATACAATCACAAAATGTATTATCATTTGTAGTAATAATGTTATTATTAGAAACATTATTATTAGCTGTATTCTTAGTTTTAGATGTATTATTATTTTATATTTTTTTTGAAAGTATATTACCTCCTTTATTTTTATTAATAGGATTATTTGGTTCAAGTAATAAAGTAAGAGCTAGTTTTTATTTATTTTTATATACTTTATTAGGTTCATTATTTATGTTATTATCTATAATAGTTATGTCATCTATTATGGGTACAACTGATTTTGATGCATTATCAAAAGCAAACTTTAGTTATACTACACAATTATTTTTATTTTATGGAATATTTATAGCTTTTGCTGTAAAAACACCAGTTATTTTTTTAAATACTTGATTATTAAAAGCTCACGTTGAATCACCTTTATCTGGTAGTATTATATTAGCAGGTATAGTTTTAAAATTAAGTTTATATGGTATATTTAGATTAATGTTACCTTTATTACCTAAAGCTTCTTTAAACTTTACATATATTATCTATGTAATTGGTGTAATAACTATTATTTATGCTAGTTTTAGTACATTAAGAACAATTGATATTAAAGAATTAATTGCTTATTCTTCTGTATCTCACGCTGCTGTTTATTTAATAGGTGCATTTAGTAATACTATACAAGGTATAGAAGGTGCTATAGTTTTAGGTTTAGCTCACGGTTTTGTATCACCAGGATTATTTATTTGTGCTGGAGGTATCTTATATGATAGATCTTCTACTAGATTAATTACATATTATAGAGGTATGGCTCAAATTATGCCTATTTTCTCTATATTATTCTTTATTTTATCTTTAGGTAATAGCGGTACACCTTTAACATTAAATTTCGTAGGTGAATTTATGTCATTATATGGTGCATTTGAAAGAATGCCTATATTAGGTATATTAGCTAGTACTTCTATCGTATTATCTGCAGCCTATACTATATTTATGTATAATAGAATAGCTTTTGGTGGTTCTTATTCTGTATATTTTGTAGAAAATATTGGTGATGTTACTAGAAGAGAATTTATTTTATTATTAGTATTTGTAATATTTACAGTATTATTTGGTATATATCCTGCTCCTATATTAGATGGTTTACATTACTCAGTTTCTTCTTTAATCTATAATATTAATTAATTTATTTGTTTATATTAATAATATTTAAATTTATATTTATAATGTTATGTTTATATATATAATATTTATATATATTTATATTCTTACTAGCTCAATGGCAGAGCAGAATACTTCTAATATTTTGATTCAAGTTCGACCCTTGGGTAGGAATATTATTTTTAATTTATTATTATAGCTCTTATAGCTTAACGGTAGAGCGGGAAACTGTTAATTTTTTAGTAAATGTTCGATTCATTTTAGGAGCTTTATTTAAATAAAAATTAAAATCTCTTCTAGCTAAGATAAGAATTAGGAAGAATATCTTAATAACATATAAAAATAAATTTAAAAACATATGCCTCAATTAGTTCCATTTTTTTTTGTAAATCAAGTAATATTTACTTTTGTAATATTAACAGTATTAATATATACTTTTACTAAATTTGTATTACCTAGATTTGTACGTACTTTCATATCACGTATTTATATAAACAAATTATAATTAATAATAATATTATTAATAGTAAAATATTATTTAATAAAAAATAATAATTTATATTATTATTTTCATCTTGACAATAAAATTATTAAGTTTCATTATAAGATGAAAAGTTTATATTATTTAAATATATCTAAAAAAAAAAAAATGAGTCACTTAAATTTTGTATTAAGTCCCTTAGACCAATTTGAAGTAAGAGATTTATTCTCTTTAAATGCTAACTTATTAGGTAATTTACATTTATCTTTAACTAACATAGGTTTATATTTAACAATTAGTATTTTTTTAATATTAACATATAGTTTATTAGCTACTAATAATAATAAAATAATCCCTAACAACTGATCAATTAGCCAAGAAAGTATATATGCTACAGTACATGGTATAGTAGTAAACCAAATAAATTCTAATAAAGGACAAATGTTCTTTCCATTAATGTATGTATTATTCATATTTATATTAGTTAATAATTTAATAGGTTTAGTACCATATAGTTTTGCATCAACATCACACTTTATATTAACATTCTCTATTAGTTTTACTGTTGTTTTAGGTGCAACTATATTAGGTTTCCAAAGACATGGGTTAAAATTCTTCTCATTATTTGTACCTTCAGGTTGTCCTTTACCTTTATTACCTTTATTAGTTTTAATTGAATTTATTTCATACTTATCTAGAAATGTGTCATTAGGTTTAAGATTAGCTGCTAACATATTAAGTGGTCACATGCTTTTAAGTATTTTAAGTGGATTCACATATAATATAATGACTAGTGGTATATTATTCTTCTTCTTAGGTTTAATACCTTTAGCTTTTATTATTGCATTCTCTGGTTTAGAATTAGCTATAGCTTTTATCCAAGCTCAAGTTTTCGTAGTTTTAGCTTGTTCATATATTAAAGATGGATTAGACTTACATTAATTTTTTATACATTTATGTATTGAGAAAATTGAATAAAATTAAGATATTTTAAAGGCAAAAAAAACTATATTATATAGTTTAAAATGAAAGTTCAAGTCTTTCTCTTAATTAATCAGTTAAATAAATATAATATTAAATATAACAATTATATATATATAGCAGATAATTAAATATAAATATTATTATTAAATTAATATTATTTATAATTAATTTTAGATATAAAATTTTTATGTAAATAGGAAAGTCCAACGCTTATTAGGCATATTAATTTAAATATAATTATAAAAATATAAGGATATTTACAGAAACAAATATTATAATAAAGTACTTATTAGTAGTAATACTATAATAGCGAACAAGTCCCCTATGTTAAGTTTTTATTTAGAATTATTAAAAATTAAACAGGAACTGGCTTAATTGTATCTAAAAAAAAATAAAAAAAAATGAATAGTATAAATAATTATACTTCAATATAGATATGTTATACTACATATAAAAAAGAATAAAGAGTTTGATGATGGCTCTAACTGAACACTGTCCAAGTACTTGACACATGCTAATCGAACGACTAATTAGTTTAATCTAAAAATTAAATTAAGTAGTAGTGGTGTACAGGTGAGTAAAAGATAAATTGGCTACCTTAAAGTAAGGGAAAAAATCCCTTATAACCAAAGGTTAATGTAATATCCGCTTTAAGATGAAAATTTTTATCTCGGTGAGTAGTAGGAAAGGTAATGACTTTTCTAGCAATAAACCGTAGTCGTAACTGGAAAGTTGATCGACCACATTGGGTCTGAAAAAAACCCAATGCTTTTATGTACAGCAGTGAGGAATATTGGTCAATGGCCGAAAGGCTGAACCAGTAACTTGGAAGAATGTAATTGTATATTTTTATATTTATATTACAATAGCGATTCATTCGCATAAAATTCTAAATAGATTTAATATAATGACATAATCTATTTATAAGTCTTGGCCAAACTACGTGCCAGCAGTCGCGGTAATACGTAGGAGGCTAGTGTTAGTTATCTTTATTGGGTTTAAAGGGTAAGTAGACGGTAAATTAAACTCTAAAAGAGTACTTTTTTACTAGAGTTATATGAGAGAAGGAAGAATTCCTGGAGTAGAGATAGAATACGTTAATACCAGGAGGACTGTCAACGGCGAAGGCGTCCTTCTATGTAATAACTGACGTTGAGAGACGAAGGCTTGGGTAGCAAATAGGATTAGATACCCTAGTAGTCCAAGCAGACAATGATGAATGTCATGCATTAGATAAATATTTAATGCATAAACGAAAGTGTAAGCATTCCACCTCAAGAGTACTATGGCAACATATAAACTGAAATCATTAGACCGTTTCTAAAACCAGTAGTGAAGTATGTTATTTAATTCGATAATCCGCGAAAAACCTTACCACAGCTTGCATATCATAGTTCAATATTGAAGTTTTAAAAATATTTTATATTTTTATTTTTGATATTTACATAATACTATGATACAAGCGCTGCATGGCTGTCTTTAGTTAATGTCGTGAGATCTGGTTAATTCCTTTAATTAACGAAAACCCTCACTTTATTTATTTATATAAAGTGGTTCGCTATTACATCGGATCAGATAAAAGGGATTAAGACAAGTCATTATGGCCTAAATGCTGTGGGCTATAGACGTGCCACATTCGCCTTTACAATAGGATGCGAAATTGAAAAATGGAACCTATCCCTAAAAAAGGACACTTAATTGTGAATAGAAGTCTGTAACTTGACTGATTGAAAAAGGAATTACTAGTAATCGTGTATCACCAACGTCACGGTGAATTTTATCTTAGTTAGGTACTAACCACTCGTCAGGCGCTGAAAAAAGTAGATGCAGTAAGTTTGATTTTTTCTGTGTAAATTTATATATAATTAAGATATATAAGTATACAGGATTGTTTTCGTATGCAAAACTTTGATTGGTGTTAAGTCGAAATATGGTTCGTGTAATGGAAATTGCACGGGGAGTATAAACCACAACAAAAAAAATTAATATATATATATTATATAATCTAAAATAGGTATAAAATTAATTGGTTCAAATCCAGTTATAGATTAAATATATATATATTGTAATGTAAATTAAGTATAAATTTAATTAAATATAATTTAAATTATACAAATGAAGTAAATGAATACTATTATATAAAATAGGGAGGGTCCGTGCGCTGGTTTTGCGGGTTGAGCTGTAAACTCAATAGCTATAGGCTAACGAAGGTTCGATTCCTTTTCTCCCTAATTAGATTAAAATTTAATCTAATACTATCTAGCCATTTATTTTTATTTGTATATTATGTTAATAGATTAATTTTTTTTATATATGAACAATATATTTTTATTAAATGATTCTATTACTAATGGATTTAGAATAGAATTTGTTGATACTATTTATTTAGTATCTGCTTTATTAGGTTTACTAACTATAGTTAGTAGAAATCCTGTTGTATCTGTTTTATTTTTAATAGGTTTATTTGTTAATGTTGCAGGTTTATTAATTTTAATAGGATATAATTTTATAGGTTTAGCTTATATATTAGTTTATGTAGGTGCTGTATCTATTTTATTTTTATTCATTTTAATGTTAATTAATATTAGAGTATCTGAATTATTTACTAATACTAATAATGATTTACCTTTAGCTACTTTAACAGTTATAATTTTTTATTATATTATGGGACAAGTATTACCTTCAAATTTTACAGAAAATAGTATTATTTCTTACTTATCTAATTCATTTTCTGATATATATAATGTACAATTAGATAATGAATTATTTAATATAGTTGATTTAAAACAACAAATAGGTTATGCTAGTAGTAAAAGTTGAGATAATTCATTAATAGAACCTACACATATTGCTAGTATAGGTAATATTATGTACACTAGTTATTCTATGTGATTAATTGTTACTTCTATTATTTTATTATTAGGTATGGTAGGTGCTATTATGATAACAATAAAACAAAAATAGTTATATAAAGCTTAAACAATTATTTATTTAATTAAAATATGATATATAAATCAAAAAGTAATTTTCAAAATCACCCTTTTCATTTAGTATCTCCTTCTCCTTGACCATTATTTACTAGTCTATCTTTATTTATATTAACTACAACTACAGTTTTATTTATGCATGGATTCCAAGGATTCCAATATTTAGTTCCTTTAGCTGTATTTAACGTTATGTATGTTATGGGTTTATGATTTAGAGATGTTATTTCAGAAGGTACTTACTTAGGTAATCATACTAATGCTGTACAAAAAGGATTAAATTTAGGTGTAGGTTTATTTATTATATCTGAAGTTTTCTTCTTTTTAGCTATATTCTGAGCATTTTTCCATAGTGCTGTTTCACCTAGTGTTGAATTAGGTGCTCAATGACCTCCTTTAGGTATTCAAGCTGTTAATCCATTTGAATTACCTTTATTAAATACTATATTATTATTATCTTCTGGTGTTACTATTACATATGCTCACCATTCTTTAATACAAGGTAATAGAAAAGGTGCTTTATATGGTACAGTTGTTACAATTATATTAGCTGTAGTATTTACTTTCTTCCAAGGTGTTGAATATTCAGTGTCTTCTTTCACTATTTCTGATGGTGTTTATGGTTCATGTTTCTACTTTGGTACTGGTTTCCACGGTATACACGTTATGGTTGGTACAGCTTTCTTAGCTGTTGGATTATGACGTTTAGCTGCATACCATTTAACAGATCACCATCACCTTGGTTACGAAGCAGGTATATTATACTGACACTTTGTTGATGTTGTTTGATTATTCTTATATATTTCTGTTTATTATTGAGGTTATTAGATTATATTATCCTTATAAACTATGTTTATGAATTATAAGTCTATATCATAGAGCTTTAATAATATAAAACTTTTATAAGCATACCATGTATACTATTAATTTTGTATATAAATATACAAAAATAGTATAATCGTAAAATCATATAAATTATATGAAAAAAAAATTTTTTTTTTAAAGAGACTTTAGTTTAAGGGTAAAACATGTGACTTTTAATCATTATAATATGGGTTCAAATCCCATAGGTCTTAATAATTAATGTGTAATGACTATAAGTTAACGGTAGACTGCTTATTTACCATATAAGATGTGCTGATTCGAATTCAGCTAGTTATAATATTAAAATAGATACTATGGCTATAAGTTAATGGTAGACTGTTTACCTTCCAAGTAAAGTGTGTCGATTCGAATTCGACTAGCTATAAATATAAGTAGGGTTAGTAACTTAATTGGTAAAGAGTTTTCTTGTCACGAAAACAGATGCCGGATCGAGACCGGTCTAACTCGTATATTTAAGGAAAAGTTGCTATTGGTAGGGTAAGATATTTGCTAAATATTGTGTTTTGACACTTAGATGTTCGATTCATCTCTTTTCCGTAGTTAAAAGATCTTAAGAGCATAGTTTAATAGGCAAAACTGTAAGCTTCAACCTTATATTTCTTAGTTCAAGTCTAAGTGCTCTTGAATATTATATAGGTTCTTTAACTTAACCGGTAAAGTGTATTCTTGATAAGGATATGTTCAGTGTTCGAGTCACTGAAGAATCATACAAGAGAGTTGGCTGAGTGGTCTAAGGCGGCTAGCTTGAGTCTAGCTAAAGATTTAAACTTTCATATGTTCGAATCATATACTCTCTGAAAAAATAAAATTATTAATAATATGTTATTATAACATAAATACTTATATAATTTAAATAAATGTGGTAAAATTAATGTTAAAATTTTATTTAACACAGGTTAGTGTCCGGTGGTTGGTCGCTTCATTTGGGTTGAAGATTGTTTATGTTCGAATCATAATAACCTGAACGATAAATATAGGTATTAAAATTATACCTCAATATAGGTGATATGTACCATATACATCTTATTAAGATAAGATAAGTATATAAAGAAACTATTACGGATGGTTAGCTATATATTTCAAGATAACAATATCTAGGAAATTATATAAACTAGAAATCATAGAGAAATCTAATAATAAGACAAAGTGAATTGAAATATCTTAGTAACTTTAGTAAAAGAAATCAAACGAGATTGTTATTTGGTGTCTTCTGAATAGCAAAAGCCTAAAAAATAATAATGTATTAAATCATTATTAATATTATGTACTTAAATACATAGTATATATATATACTTTCTAATAGAAAGTATATAATAAGTATAACGGAAAAAAATCTGTTGAAAAATAGGGGAACCTTCCTCTAAGGCTAAAAAAAATATATAAGCGATAGAGTAACAGTACCGTGAGGGAAATACCTAGAAATAGTAGTTTTAAAAGCAGCTCAAGTTAAAATTTAAATAAATAATAAGAGTGTACCTTTTGCATAATGGGTCAGCAAGTTAATTTTAGATGCAAGTAACATCTTTTTTTTATTTATATACATAAAATATACTTAAATTAAAATATAAATAGATTAATACACAGATAGCTTTATATAAGCTATCTAATAAAATTATGTTTAGTATAAATTAAGTTAAGTTTTGCTTAATTTAATTTAGTAATAAGAATATTAAATTAATTTAATAATAAAATAAAAATATGTATATATTAAATTAAAATAAGAAGATAGGTACGCAGATAAACCAATTATGAAAAAATGAATAAGTATCTAGAATTAGACCCGAAGGCTAGTGATCTTACCATGGTCAGGGTTATAAAAGCCCGAACGGGTTATCGTTGTAAAGATATCCGATGAACTGTGGTAAGTTAGTGAAAGACAAAACTGACTAGTATAGCTGGTTTTCCGCGAAACCTATGTAAGTAGGTAATTTAATTAACATCTTAGCAGGTACAGAACTGTGATCTCGGACAATATGTAATATATTTGTCAACATCGGGGGGTTGTAGTGACTTTACCGGAGAGTATTTGCACTCGGAAGGGCAAAGATGAATGTTAAATAATCGGACATAGTGCGATAAGGTTGTATGTCTAAAGGGAAACAGCCCAGAACAAGAGTTAAGGTTCCAAAATTATTGTTAAGTGAAATTAAGGATGTTTTTTTTAAAAACAATCAGGAAATAGGCTTAGAAGCGGCCATTTTTTGAAGACCTCGTAACAGAGCACTGATTAATAAATTAGGAAAAAACGCCGAAAATTTAACGGATCTAAATAATATACCGAAACCTTGTACACATAAATAAAAATATATATAATTTAAAATTTTTAATGTGGGGTAGCGGAACATTGGATAATACAAAATATAAATATTTTTCTTAAAAATATTTAATTCGTAATGCCTTAGTTATAGATACACTTCTAGAACTAACAATTACGGTTGTAAAATCCAAGAGAGAATGCTGACATGAGTAACGAAAAAGGCTTTTAAGCCTCGCCTGAAGCTTATGGTTTCCTCAAAAATCGGTGTCTAAAAAGATTAATCAAAAGATAATTTTGATGACGTTTATAGTTTTTTATATGATAATACCAAAACCTTTAACAAGTAATAAAGGTTCTGGAAAAGTTTATTACTTATTTATTTAATTGATTGTTATCAATAAAATAATATAAGAAAGAAAAAAACAAGTAATAACCGTACCTAGAAACTAACTCAAGTAAGCAAGTAGAGAATACAAAGGCGTTTGAGAGAACAATCATTAAGGAACTCGGCAAATTGACTCTGTACCTTTGGAATAAGGAGGGCCATTAACATTAATTTAACATACTATTAAGTATGAAAAATTAAATTAATGTTAAGAGGAATCATGAAATAATGTTGTACGACTGTTTAATAAAAACACAGCACTCTGCAAAGATAAAAAATCAAAGTATTGAGTGTGATGTCTGCCCAATGTCGGCTGGGTAACGGATCTTCCTTAATTATTAACTAAGGTTTTGAAGGACACCCCGATTAATGGCGGCCTTACCTATGAGGGTCCTAAGGTAGCGAAATACCTTGGCCGTTAAATGCGGTCCTGCATGAATGACTTAACGATGCAACAGCTGTCTCGATGATTGTCTCAGTGAAATTGGAATAGCAGTGCAGATACTGTTTACCTCTAGATAGACGAGAAGACCCTATGCAGCTTTACTGTTACTAATTACAGAAACTTGTTTTGGATGATTTATAGTGTATAAGGTAATTGTTTATATAATAATGAAACACCTTTATTCGAATCCATATATACATTCTGATGATTGGAAGGCAGTTTATGCGGGGCACAGATCCCACAAAAAGTACCTGGGTATATCCAAAGTTCATATTGTAAATTTGTATATTTATATACAAATATTTTAATTTGTTCTAATTATTATTATAATTATACAGTTATTATTCGATTAAATTCAATAATTATTTTTATTTTAAGTAAGATTTTAACTATGCGGTGAATAGATGTATTTTAAACTTTAAACATTAAACTTAGTTTAATGTTTTATATATTAAAAGTTTATTGTTATATTAATAAAGTATTTATCTTTATTAATATGATATTTATTAATACTTTAAAAGTTTAATGGCTAAATCTTGCTTTACTGTTTGACCTACAAGTCTATCAGTCGCGTAAGCGGGGCATATGATCACAAGATGCATTAAGGAAAGGTCTTGGATTATAGAAAAAGTTACGCTAGGGATTTATAACTGTGAGTCCTCCAATATTAAAAAATATTGGTAATATATTGGGTAAATTTCAAAGACAACTTATATTAATTAAGTGTATTTGAAGCGAAACTTATTTTAGCTTGTATTTATGTTATACATAAATTAAAATAAGAACGTTCAACGACTAAAAGGTGAGTATAGCTAACAATAATCCTTTTTTAATGCCCAACATCTTTATTAATTATTAACAGAAATAATTTATTATTTGTATAATTATTATTATTTTTAATTAATAATAATGTATTAGACTTGGTTTACCAAGCTTTAATATTATATAATTAATTTATTAATTATATTAATATATATATTTATATTTAAATATGTTAAATATTATAAAATCAAAATTAAATAATACTTATAAAAAAGAAGCATTAAATAATGCACCTTTAACTGCTTATATTAAAGATGTAATACCTGCTGTAAGAAATTGAAATAATAGTATATATGTATATAATAAAAATGCTATTAGTTTAATACCTATAAAAAGCAGATATGTAATGAAATTAATTAAAGCTTATTTTAATTTATATCATTTATATATAGAATCTCTTTTAAGAAAAGAAAGATTACGTCGTAGATATAGAAAAATATCTACTAATAAAATATTTGTTAGTGATGGTGAATTTAAACATTCTAATGATAAAGTAAATATAACATTATATGTTTATAATAAACAAAAACTTAATTACTTATTAAAATTAAAAAAAAGATTTATTTGATTTTTTAAAAAACCTAAATTTACTAAAAAATTAAAATTAATACATATTATAGGATTAAATTTATTAACTAGACAAACATTAAAAACTACAACATTAAATAATGTAATACCTGGTTTAAATTATAATCCTACTTTAATAGATAAATATTATTATAATAGATTTATGAAAAAATGTTTTAATAGATTAAGATTTTACATGTATTATAAACAAATGCTTTATATTAATAAAGCTAAATTTGAAAATTCATATTTATATGCTTTAATAACATTAATAAAAAAAATTTTTAATAAAAATGTTGAATTTAATATAATTAATTTAAAATATTTTTACTTTAATAGTAAAATATTTACTCAACCTTTAGAATTAAAATTAAAAAAAAAAGAAAATGTTTTAAAATATCTTAAAGTTTTAATAAGAAAAGCAAAAATAAAAAAAATTAAATTAGCAGATAAAACAAAAAAATTTTTTAACATTAATAATTTTGATAGTGATAATATTTTACAAGATAATACTAAATCTAAAAATATAAAAAAAATTATTTTAAGTAATATTAAATATAAAAGAGTATCTGGTGTTAGATTACAAGCTGCAGGTAGATTAACTAGACGTTTTGCAGTTTCTAGATCTATATGTAGAACTAAATATAAAGGTAATTTAGAAAATGTTTATTCTTCTATTAAAGGTTATTCTACACCAGTATTAAGAGGTAATGATAAAGCTAATTTACAATATACTGTAATTAACTCAACTTCACGTGTTGGAGCTTTTGGAGTTAAAGGTTGAGTAAGTGGTACTTAATTTATCTTATGTTTAAATATATATTTACAAATTTCCCTCCCTTAATATAATTAATAAAGATGATGAAATAGTCTGAACCGTTTTGAGAAAAATGGAATTAAAAGAAATATAAGCGCAATATGTGCGCTTATCTTTTATGATAACAAAATTGAACAGGCTAATTTGCGCAAGAGAGTACAAATTGAGTGCGCGGTTTGGCACCTCGATGTCGGCTTAGCTCATCCTCATGCATGCAGAAATCATGAAGGGTTCGACTGTTCGTCGATTAAAGAGCTACATGAGCTGGGTTTAATACGTCGTGAGACAGTATGGTTTCTATCTTCTAGAGGAACATAAAGTAGATTAAAGATAGCCCCTTCGTACGAAAGGAGTTGGGTATATTGATCTCTGGTTTACCTGTTGTTTATGTTTTTATATTATAAGTATTTTATAATGATAACTAATACTTATACTAAAGTATTTGTTACTTATGTAACCAGACAACATAGGCATGGCAGGAAAGCTACATCAGTTAAAGATAAGTGTTGAAAGCATCTAAACGCGAAGCAAACTTTATAATACTTTTAAACGTAGTAGAACACTACGATCATATTGTTTTATTTAAAACAATACATAGGCTTTAGTTGTAAGAATGAAAACATTTTTAGATATAAAGTACTAATTATTAATAATATTATACTAAATATTATTTAATATCATTTTTATGAAAATAAAGCCTTTTTAGCATAAATGGTAATGCAACCGTTTTGTAATCGGTAGAAGTGAGATCGATACTCGCATAAGGCTATAAATATATTTTTTATATTTCATTTAAAGACCCAATGGTCAAGACTGGTTAAGACATAACATTTTCACTGTTAGTGCGGGAGTTCAAATCTCCCTTGGGTTACAAGAGATTAGCTCAGTTGGTAGAGCTGTCGCTTTACACGCGAAAGGTCAGGTGTTCAAATCACCTATCTCTTAATGCGTATTAGTGTAATTAAGTAACATACGAGACTCATGACCTCGTGATTTAGGTGCAAGCCCTAGGTACGCAATTTAAAGACTATAGCTTAATTGGTTAAAGCGAACCACTCATGATGGTTTGAGTAAATGTTCAAGTCATTTTAGTCTTATATAATCCGAGTGCTGGAATTGGTAGACAGTCTTAATTTAAGCTTAAGTGGCGCAAGCCGTAAACGTTCGAATCGTTTTTTGGATATATTAGGGGTTATAGTTTAACTGGTAAAACGACGATTTTGCATATCGTTATTTCAGGATCGAGTCCTGATAACTCCATATACAATTAACATTATAATTGCTTAACGCTTGAGAAGCTCAATTGGTAGAGCGAATCATTGAAGCTGATTAGGTTGTAAGTTCAAATCTTATCTCGAGCATATTATTTTTAAATAATTAGTATTTATAAACATGGGTAAGCTAAAATAGTTAATATTAATAAACATTAGTTATATTTAATACTACTATATGGGTATGCTGAAATTGGTAACCAGGTTCTGTTTAGGTCAGGGTGGCCTCAAAAACTATACAAGTTCAAGTCTTGTTACCTATAATTATATATAAATATATATTTTTAATTTATGTTGTCGACTA